>NC_134353.1:632968447-632975947 GCF_048569485.1 Anomaloglossus baeobatrachus
CACTGACACAACACTGACTGAGAGCATGCTGACAGCACACTGACTGACAGCACACTGACAGCACACTGACTGAGAGCATACTGACAGCACACTGACTGACAGCACACTGACTGAGAGCATACTGACTGAGAGCATACTGACAGCACACTGACTGAGAGCACACTGACAGCACACTGACTGACAGCACACTGACTGAGAGCATACTGACTGAGAGCATACTGACAGCACACTGACTGAGAGCACACTGACAGCACACTGACTGAGAGCATACTGACAGCACACTGACTGACAGCACACTGACTGACAGCACACTGACTGAGAGCATACTGACAGCACACTGACTGACAGCACACTGACTGACAGCACACTGACAGCACACTGACTGAGAGCATACTGACAGCACACTGACTGACAGCACACTGAGTGAGAGCATACTGACTGAGAGCATACTGACAGCACACTGACTGACAGCACACTGACTGAGAGCACACTGACAGCACACTGACTGAGAGCATACTGACTGAGAGCATACTGACAGCACACTGACTGACAGCACACTGACTGAGAGCATACTGACAGCACACTGACTGACAGCACACTGACTGACAGCATACTGATGACAAGTGAGAAAAAAATCGTCCTACTCTCCTGGACGATTTTTGGAACCGTTTTTTCATATGCCCGTGTGACTCCAGCCTAAAGCACATTTACTCGTACGTAAGGCTGCAGACACATTAGTGTATGGCATCCGATGCGACAGCAATGGATGCGATATGCTAATGACCCCCGGCTCAGGCTCTGCTGTGAGCGTGAGCCGAGTGTCATGTGACTGTGACGCGATCTTGCAATCGGATCACAGCTGTGAAGCTGAGGACGGGCGTTGCGGAGGAGAGGGAGGGGTTAATCCCCCCATCTCCTCCATTGTCAGCCTGTGCGTATATCGCACTGCACTGGGATAACATCCGAGTGCAGTTCGATGTTTCTCTCGCACCCATACACTTGAATGGGTGCGAGTGACACTGCTCTCGCAGATAATCGCAGCATGTTGTGACTTTTCTCGCATCCAGAATCTGGATGTAAAGCTGACCAACTGCTCTCCCTCATTGAGTAATATTGGTGAGAGTGCAATGCAAGATATTCTTGCATTGCACTTGTCTGTTTTTCATGCTCGTGTGAGCGTACCCTAAAGGTAGAATTGGGCCCCCTTACCTCTCGGGCGCCTGCGCGGCTGCCCCAGTGATATGTCCTCTCTTGCTATTGGCATATAATAACCATTAACGTCTATGGACACGTCAGAATTTGCATGAAGTTTTCCAGACCAACTGATCCTGATATTTTCCTGGACCAAATTTTCCTGATATTTTTATAGCCATGGTGCATCTTACTAAAGTGGTATTCAACTATGTTCACACAGAGCATCTTTACTAAAAACGTGGCAAAACCGCATGTGTTTTTTGATGCGTTACTGCCGCGGGTCCGTTTTTTGGGGCCAAAAATGCTGCATCTTAAGATGCACTGTGTGAACATAGCCTTAGAAGAAAAAATATTGGCATGGACATCTCCCTATAACCCATCGTGTATTATCAAACAGCAGCCAAATTCTAAAAATACTACCATGCTATCGATCTCTTGGCCTGGATACCTGTAGTGCCTATGCAAAAATCAAAGTTTGTATGTCCTCTGCCCACATGGAAATGAGGCAGAGATTGATTCTTGGGCAGCGTCCGCCCGAGCTATGTCTGGAAGTGACAGCCGCCTGGCTCCTATTTGCATGCAGAACACACGGTTTTTTTCTTCCTGTTTCCTTCATGAAGAAGATGCACGGAGCACCCGGGATCCTATTGCAGTTACCGGCACACCTGGCGTATGTCATCATACAGAGCTTATCCTGCTGTGTCTACCTTGGCTGGAATCGCAGGGGCACGGTGACACGTGGGCCTCAAAGGTGGTCAAAGTCCAAAATATTGCTCCACAGGCAATTCAGTTGTCTCAGAAGCTCTGCAACAATAAAAAATCCCAAAAGTAGTCAATGATCCAGCTAAAGTCCATACTGTGGCATCCAGATAGTGACCTGTAGGGATCAGCAGAGGTTTCCTAAAAGCACTGCCTCTCCACCTACTCCCCAATATGTGAGACCCGGCGCTGTACAATACCTGCCGCAGTCACCTTAGATCATTGCATTAGGAGCAATTCCTTATGTTATACAAGAATTGCTGTGTGTAAATGGCCGGATTACAGTAATTAAGCTGCAGGGAATTCGTTTCCTCACTGCGGTGCATTTCATCAGCAAAGTATGGGCTGTTTATAGCAATTTACAGTATATACCAAGACCTGAGTTTTCCTGGCAGACAACCTGATGCCCATCACTAAGCTTGGAGGTAGATGTGCACACAGGTAGTGGGCCTTATTTAATCATCTCTTTGGGATTGCAGAAACTAGAGTCATAAAAAACTGCACATTTTTTCCCCCTTTTTACAGGGAATCTGTCACCAGGTTTTTGCTCCCCCTTCTGAGAGCAGCATAATGTAGGGGCAGAGACCCTGATTCCAGAGATGGGTCACTTACTGAGCTGTTTGCTGTCATTGTGATAAAATCAATTATTATTATTATTAATATTTATTTATAGAGCACCATTGATTCCATGAGAAGGGGTTACATACAGAATACATATATAAGTTACAATAGACAGACTAGTACAGAGGAAAGAGGGCCCTGCCCTTGCGGACTTACATTCTATAGGATTTTGGGGAGGAGACAGTAGGTTGGGCGGCAGCTCCGCACGGTGGTGAGGCGGCAGCTCTGCACGGTGGTGGGGCGGCAGCTCTGCACGGTGGTGGGGCGGCAGCTCTGCACGGTGGTGAGGCGGCAGCTCCGCACGCTGGTGAGGCGGCAGCTCCGCACGGTGGTGAGGCGGCAGCTCCGCACGGTGGTGAGGCGGCAGCTCCGCACGCTGGTGAGGCGGCAGCTCCGCACGGTGGTGAGGCGGCAGCTCCGCACGGTGGTGAGGCGGCAGCTCCGCACGGTGGTGAGGCGGCAGCTCCGCACGCTGGTGAGGCGGCAGCTCCGCACGGTGGTGAGGTGACAGCTCCGCACGGTGGTGAGGGATTGGATGTGTGGTATGAAGGACAAGGCAGAGTCAAAGGTCACTCCGAGGCACCAAACTTTGGGTACTGGGGAGATCAATGTTTTCTTCTGCAGATCTAGCAGTTATACAGAGCTCATGAATATGCTGGACAACCTGGCAGCATGCCAAGTAGTCCGCTAATGATACTACTGCTGATTACCGTGTTTCCCCGATAGTAAGACATCCCCGATAGTAAGACGTAGTGGGGGTTTTGGGGGGGGGTCGGCTACTGTAAGATGTACCCCGAAAGTAAGACGTAGTAAAAATGTATTTATTTATTTTTTTTCTTTACAGTACAGTTACAGCGGCCGAGCGCTCAGCTGAACGCCCTGACATGCCGGCGGCCGAGCGCTCAGCTGAACGCCCTGACATGCCGGCGGCCGAGCGCTCAGCTGAGAGCCCTGACATACCGGCGGCCGAGCGCTCAGCTGAACGCCCTGACATGCCGGCGGCCGAGTGCTCAGCTGAGTGCCCTGACTTGCCGGCGGCAAAGCGCTCAGCTGAGCGCCCTAACATGCCGGCAGCCGAGCGCTCAGCTGAGCGCCCTGACATGCCGCCGGCATGTGACAGCTCTCAGCTGAGCGCCCTGACGTGCCGGCAGCTTAGCGCTCAGCTGAGAGCTGACACATGCCGGCGGTCGGGCGCTCAGCTGAACGCTCGGCTACCGAGAAATGTTGAAATGTTGCAGTAATGTTGTCCGTGGTCCGCTGGTAGTTAAGTTTCCTTAACTTGCGGTACACTTAGGGCGCAATCGCGGCAAGTCCCCATACGGTACATTGCATGGAGACTTGCTGCGATTGCTGTGGGATTTTTTCCAATATAAGACATACCCCGAAAGTAAGACATAGTGGCACTTTTGGGGGTAAAAAGAATGTAAGACACTGTCTTACTTTCGGGGAAACACGGTAACTACTGTAGTGATTTTATCAAAACTACACTAAGCAGCTCAGTAAGTGACACATTGCTGGAATCAGGATCTTTGCCCCTACATCATGTTGCTCTCAGATTGAGTGGCGAAAACCTGGTAACAGAGTCCATTTAACAGTGCCCCATAGACTTGAATAGCCTATTCTGATTCGCTGAAACACCCCAGAATAGGTGAAGTTTAACTATCTGTTCAAATCTGTGAATATCTTTATTAAATTGTATGCATCCATGTTTAAAATGGAACAAAAATACTGTCATGTGAATATTCCCCCCACGCCCCTACACATTAGATGGCCATCCGCAGCTATCTCAGCCATTTGTTATTACACAGGAGTGCTCACTCTAAGGGGTACTTTGCACGCTGCGACATTGCTAGCCGATGGTAGCGATGCCGAGCGCGATAGTCCCTGCCCCCGTCACAGATGCGATATCTTGTGATAGCTGCCGTAGCGAACATTATCGCTACGGCAGCTTCACATGGACTTACCTGCCCTGTGACGTCGCTCTGGCCGGCGACCCGCCTCCATCCTAAGGGGGTGGGTCGTGCAGCGTCATAGCGACGGCAGGCGGCCAATAGAAGCGGAGGGGCGGAGATGAGCAGGACGTAAACATCCCGCCCACCTCCTTCCTTCCTCATTGCAGCCGGGACCCAGGTAAGGAGAAGTTCCTCGCTCCTGCGGCTTCATACACAGCGATGTGTGCTGCGCAGGAACGAGGAACAACATCGTACCTGTCGCTGCAGCGAAATTATGGAAATGACCGACACTACACAGATCACCGATTTTCGACGCTTTACACGTTGCGACGCCGTTACCGGCGCCGGATGTGCGTCACTTTCGATTTGACCCCAACGAAATCGCAGTGGCGATGTCGCAACGTGCAAAGTACCACTTAGGCTATGTGCCCACGGGACATTGTAGCCACGGACTTTGCCACAGCTATGTCTGCAGGTTTCCCGCAGATGCTCCCCGGAATCCACAGCTATCCATTGCTGATGGATTCGAGCATTTTTGTTGCGGTAAACCTGCGGGACAAGTGCAGAAATACCTGCGGATGTTCCGGCCTCTATCTCCTAAGTGGGAAGGCAGGACATCCGCAGGTATTTCCGTGGACTGAGGAAAAAATCGCAGCATGCTGCGATTTCTAGTGTTTCTCGTGTGAGACTCGCCAATGCAAGTCTATGGGTGCGAGAAAAAAACGTATGTCACACGGACGGCACACGGACCATCCTATTGACATCCGATTTTCTAAATAAAATCCTATCACGTAGTAGAGAACATAAGTAAATGCTCCTGTACATGACTGTAAATGAGTAACATCTGCTGAGAAAAAAACGGATTGCACACTGACAACATACTGACAGCACACTGACTGACAGCACACTGACAGCACACTGACTGACAGCATACTGACAGCACACGGATGAAAAGTGAGAGAAAATCGTCCCACTCTCCAGCATGAGAATCAGAACAATTTTTCATACACAAGTGTGACACCGGCCTAAGGAATCAACCACATTTCTTTGGGGGAATAATAGGCTCGGCAGTCCAAAATTGGACATGCCGGCTACTTATCTCCCCCCGACAATCTGTCAGGAAGCCTCTATACGCTTTATGCCTCATTCAGACATCCATGTGGTACGTACGTGTGAGGGCTTGTTTTTTCATGGGTGATGTTTTAATTTATACTGTTTGGGGTACACACAACATTTTGATTGCTTTTTGTTGTATTTTTAGGGAGGTGTGGTGACTAGTTATGGGCGAGCATTAAAATGCTCTAGTGCTCGTTGCTCGAAAGGGCTCAACTCGAGTTACGAGTATAATGAAAGTGAATGATTGGGCTGTTTTGCTCTCGAGCACATACAGCCAGCCATAAAGAGCACATTTCTGTGGGGTGGCAGAAAAGGCAGGGGATTTGTCTCCCCCCACTGATCACACTACATTCAACAATGTTGTTTTAACCCCCAGTGAGAGTCATTCAGAGACTGTGAATGGCTCTCCCTAGGGTGCCTCCACACATCATGCAGTGAAGCAAGCCTGCGTGTTGTGGTCATTATTTCATGGATGACACATCTGAGCACCCGTGATACTTGTCCGAGTAACCGAGCACCCCGATGCTCAATCGAATATCGAGCAGTGGTGAGCACACTCACCCATGATTAGTGGTGGCCAAAATCTCCCAGCAATTCTGAAATTTAGGCCTAAAGGGGGCTTTACACGCTACGACATCGCTAATGCGAACTCGTTGGGGTCACGGATTTGGTGACGCACATCCGGCCACATTAGCGATGCCGTTGCGTGTGACACCGATGAGCGATTTTTCATCGTTGCAAAAACGTGCAAAATTGCTCATCGGTGACATGGGGGTCCATTCTCAAAAATCGTTACTGCAGCAGTAACGAGGTTGTTCCTCGTTCCTGCGGCAGCACACATCGCTCCGTGTGACACCGCAGGAACGAGGAAGCTCTCCTTACCTGCCTCCCGGCCGCTATGCGGAAGGAGGTGGACGGGATGTTACGTCCCGCTCATCTCCGCCCCTCTGCTTCTATTGGGCGGCCGCTCAGTGACGTCGCTGTGACGCCGCACGGACTGCCCCCTTAGAAAGGAGGCGGTTCGCTGGTCACAGCGACGTTGCCGGGCAGGTAAGTATGTGTGACGGGTCTGGGCGATGTTGTGCGCCACGGGCAGCGATTTGCCCGTGTCGTGCAACAGATGGGGGCGGTACCGATATCGCAGTGTGTAAAGCCCACTTTAGCCACACGGCATGAAAATTGGTGCGAGTGAAGTGAGATAAAAAAATCGCATCCCACTCGGACCAATATTAGCCTGTGTGTCAGCACACATGAGCGATTATTTTATCAGCCCTAATCGGACCGAGAAAACAATTGCAGCATGCTGTGACTGTAATGCGAGACTCTTTCTCTCACATCCATTCAAGTGTATGGGGCGAGAGAAAAATCACACTGCACTCGCGGTACTTCGGTGTACCGCGAGTGAAGTGCGAGAATGGCTATAGCCAGCAACGGAGGAGAGAGGGAGATAAATCCCTCCCTCCCCTCCTCAGCGCTGGCTCTCCCCTCCTCAGCACTGGATCGCCCCTCCTCAGTGCCGGCCCACCCCCCGCAGCTGAGGTCCGCTCGCACGGTTGGACCTCAGTCGCAGGGATAGTAGCATGACACTCGGCTCCTGCTGTGCTGCCAGCTTGAGCAGAGTGTCATGCGAAGGGATCGCAGTAATCCCCGTGTGGCCCCGGCATTAGAGTTTTTCTCTTTATGGCAACCACTGTATGTGTTAATTTTTATTATATTTTGATAGACTGGACTTTTACGAGTACCAAAAATATATTTTTTTATTTCTTTATGTTTTTATGGTGTGAAGGGGATGATGCACAGTATTGCAGTATATAGTAAAAATTACAGATTTTGCTTCACAGGAGTATCACAGGATTTC